>NW_025939888.1:334090-344173 GCF_000764305.2 Hyalella azteca | reverse complement strand
CAGCTGCAATGATAACGCCGCTACACACAATAGTGAGCAGCAGCAGCTGCAATGATAACGCCGCTACACACAATAGTGAGCAGCAGCAGCTTAACTCTTACAAGCCTCATGATTGAGAACGTCAAAAATTTTCACCTCAGCATATTATAATTACCTGAGCATATTATAATCACACCTGAATTGTGAATTACCGTAAATATCAACTATGACTTCATGATCATAGTTGGTCCCTAACAATAACCTCGTAGTAATTCATTAAAACTCGCAGGGCAAGGTTTGTTATGATGATGTTCCAGTACTCAATGTACTGAAGGCCTTCTTACCAACATTAGAAGTTGAAATAACGTTGTTTACATATTGTTTCCACGAAATAATTTGTAATCAACGTCCAGGAATCTAATTTTGATAGAAGTTTGTTTCAAGGAAATCAGCTCGTAATCAAATTCCATGGCACCTAACGTTGAAATAACGTTTATCGCAGGTTAATTCATCGTAATCAACTCCTAAGCATCGTTGAAATATCTGACGTTGACATATCGTTGATTAAACGTTGTTTCAACGAAACCAATACGTAATCAACGCTTAGGTTATTTGTTAACGCTTAGGTATTTTAGGTAACACGTATTTACCGTTATTTTAACGGAAACATTGAAATAACGTTATTTATACGTTGTTTTAAGGCCATTTCCCTGTAGGACAGACAGCGTGGAAATAAGGACAGTCAACCCACCTCGCAGCGCACGCCTCCCGTCCATCAATTACTGAGTTTCATTGAAGCGTCGACTTGAATGAGCAGCTAGCACAAGGTCGTGTATTCAAGGACACTCTTTTCCAGTGAAAAAATATTTTACCACAAACTGGAAGCCTAAAGTTTTATTGAAATCCTTCAATTATGTGCACAAAGCAAGGAGTTTTTTCTAGTCATGTACACGAAACAAAACAACGGCCGCCATGGAAATACGCGCGGAGTGACAGGCGCGCCGTGCACACCGTCCGAGGCACCGAAAGCGATTGGCGATGTGCCAGCGAGAGAGAGAGAGAGGGAAAGAGAGGGAAGGAGAGAGGGAAAGAGAGAGAGGGAGAGAGAGAGAGGGAGGGAGAGAGTGGAGGGGGGGAGAGAAAGTATCTCGAGGGCTCAGGATCTCAGCCCCCCACCCCCGTAGCGGCGGCCTGCAATGAGGGAGCGCCGCGATGGTGCAAGTCTCACTCCACGCCTTAATTTGATGCCGGCCGCCACCACCGCCACCGCCACCGCCACCTCTGCCGCCGCTGCCATCAACCACCATCACCAAGGCCGTCATCACGACCACCACCATCACCGCCACCCACTCAACCCTACCGTCCAGCACAGCCCTCTCTATTGATACGCTGTACTTCCCTCGCTATTGATACGCTTTCTCTATTGATACGATATTCTTCCCTCTCTATTGATACGCTGTCCTTCCCTATCTATTGATACGCTATCCTTCCCTCTCCATGATACGCTATCCTTATCTCTCTATTGATACGCTATCCTTCCCTCTCTATTGATGCGCCGTCCTTCCTCCTTTTGATATCCTGTTCTACACACTAAATGGCTATGATAATCTTAAAGCTAGCTCGTGTTTCCTATAAGCTAGAAGGGATAATATATAAATGAACAGAAATTATGCTTAATCATCATCTCTGGACGGCTTCAACTCACTTACGCTATATTTAATTGCTCTTAACTTTTCTTAACGAGCGTTGAATGAAAAAGTTCCCCCAAATTGTAGCCGCCTTTCCAGTTCATGAAAATCATTCCAAGGTCCTCCACATTAATATACTGCTTGCACTCACACAAATGAGGAGGTCTTTGTCCAAAAACCGATGTACTTTTTCTCGTTTAGGTCTTGGCCCGGCTCAGCCGGGCCAAGGAGCGCATCAATGCTATGTTCGCTCTCTGCTCGTGCGGTGGGTGAGAAAGTGGGTCAATATTTGGACATTATAACCCAGACATTGTTTGCGGGTGCTTTGCACTGCAGATAACTGTTATCTCCGGTATTGAAAGACCTTTTTTATTCATTTGACTGCGTTTTTTCATTGTTATTTGTTCCAGGTATATCGTCTTGTCCTGTTGGTGTTTTCTCAGCTTGAATTTATCGAGAAACCTTCAAATTGAGGTTCCTAGAACAGACTGCAACTTGTTAAGGTTGGGAAATTGGTATAAGGTCCTATATATTTCCTATTGAAAAATGGTAGATTTTATGCTAGGAAATAGGAATAAATTTTCCTGGTAATGCCTTAAATGACTATACGTTTTATTTCTCACAAGAAAATGTAATGTAATGTTATGCAGAGAAAAATGCACGACCAGAAAATATTTATTTGTCCTTGGAAAAAAATCCTGGAGTTTTCAGAATGTACAACCCGTTGAAGAATGCGTGCTTCCTCGAATTATTTCCTGGTATTCATGAATTATTGATTGCTTCAATTTAAAAAGTTTGGGCTCAGTCCTCCAGTTCAGAGAACTACGAGTTGCTCCCAATTCTCGTTACTGTAATAACACAGCAGGCGCGGGTGATGGAATTTCAAGAAGTTCTTCCCACGCGCGAGAGCTGCCTTCAGGCGCCCACACAACACAACTCCGCTGCAGGGCAACGTCTCAGAACTCCGCTTCACAGCAACATCTCAGAACTGCGCGTCCGAGCAACATCTCAGAGCAACATATCAGAACTCCGCTTCGGAGCAACATTTCAGGCTTCAGAGTAACATGTCAGAACTCCGCTTTAGAGTAACATGTCAGAAATCCACTTTAGAGCAACATCTCAGAACTCCGCTTGAGTTCAATCAATATATCAGAACTCCGCTTCACAGCAACATCTCAGAACTCCGCGTCAGAGCAACATATCAGTCAAGTACAGTTAGCTGCAGTTCACAAGCCTCTCATTGCTCGGAGCAGTTCTCTTGTAATTGCAGCAGACATTTTATGATGCTCAGCCAAGCCATAAACGTACTCGGGCATGAAGCTTGGACTTCACTCACGAGCTCCAAAAAGAAAACTTTTTTACATTCTATGCCGATGGCATCAGAGTATTTCAGTAAAGAGCGGCCGCCATCTGACGTGGAATTAAATTTCAATATACTAAATAATAATGAATAATGATTTTAAAACTTGATGGTATGTGTAAATATATTATGAATACAGTGAATGGGACTTCGATGAATACAGTGAATTTCCCATGAATACAGTGAATTCCCTGTCCGCACCTCATACTGTACAGTCCCATGAATACAGTGAATGGGACTTTTTCCAGGTTTGCTTTAATTTAAAATAGAAGACGACGTCTTGGATAGTCAACAGCCAGACATAATGTGGGGACAAGCGCACTTAAATATTTCGTTCGTTGTCCGTAGAGTTACTGGCGAGGAAGATGCATGAAATAAAATAAGAATTTGTATTTTTCCAAATTCAAATCGAAGTTTAAATTGCTTTAGAAATTCCGCGGAGTGCTGATGGTTAGCGATTCTGGATTACTTGGAGCAAGAAAATTTGACATAGTATTCGTGAGCTCCTTCTACTAATATTAAATTCTGATTATATTCTGAGGTAAAAAAGTTCTAAGAGAGAGAGAGCTGTTCTTGTCAAGCGAATCATTGAGGGATTAATCATTTTTAAACTTTAAACTCTATATCACATTTTTTCAGTGCATTATTCACGTATGAAAATCAGTTTTCAGCTAGAATGCATTATTTCATCTTATCCCCCCAAACATTTTATTTTATTTTTTGTTTGGGGGATGGCCTTGATTCCATTAGTTAAAATTTAACATTTCCTCTCCGCATGAACGAAAATTATGATGAATTTTACAGAGTACGCCTGAGGCTGTCCCCACCCCACATAAAGGGTTAAGCCATGCAGGCTGCCGAACCACGATGCGCAAGCACACAAAAATTCGCTCGCGTCAAGAATTTATCCCGAGGCTCTCGGGAAGCCGAGTGGAAATACGCTTCTTTGGTTCCTAGAATTTTTGTTAGCTGAAGAACGAGGCTTCGTGAGATACGCAGTGGATGCCGCGGAGTTTCCAAGGGATCAGGTTCCGAAGAGCTGGATTCATAACGTCAGTTTTATTACGAGTTTTATTTGTAGATGACGGGGTTCATAGGATTAGAAAAAAAACAAGGAGGGAAAATTCGGGAAAAATTCCATACAAGAAAGAACTCATATACGAAACGTAATGGAGGCCTTGAAAAGTTCACGGGCATTTTTTCCGTTGAAGGTCAGTATCAATTTTATTTGTGAGTGGTAGGGTATAATGAAATAAAGTTGAATGAAAACATAAGGGACAGGCTTGCGTGCCGTACTTCTTTCACGCCTCTCAAGGCATTCAGAACGACACATTTACCGCCGAGCTTTTAACAGCTTTTATGCGTACATGAACTTGCCAAAGTATATGGAAATATGGCGCGAACTCAGCCTTTGAAAAATACGGCGAGGAGAAAACTCGAAAATACAGAGACGAAGCCAGGGATATTGAATATTATACATATAAGCAATTCAGACTGTCATCAGCACTTTGAATTAGACGGTACAACTTGCAATTGATATTGAACAGTGATAAGGACGAGTCTTTCACTTCCTAGTTCGAATGTTACAAATAAATCGAAGGGAGGAAGGATGCTATGAGATTTCTAGCGGACTAGTTTGAATGCTAAGTAATTAGTATTCACTTCCGAGTTCGAGTAATTCACTTCCTAGTTCGAATCTTACAAATAAATCGAAGGGAGGAAGGATGCTATGAGATTTCTAGCGGACTAGTTTGAATGTTAAGAAATGTTTCCTTAATGCATACTCGTACTTCATGGTTATGTTATAGAACCCACCCCTGGCGGTAGAAGTTCTTGAGTTCTATTCATAAAAATTAGAAACTCACAATACCTGCTCCCAGAAATAGATATTGGTATATATAGGAGAAATAGATGTTGTATTATACATTCTAAGTAAACGTTTAATATTTGGTGAAAATATCTGTGCCGTCGAGTGATGTGGTCCAGACACAGGTGAAAAAAATCACAGATGGCTTAGATTGTTTATCTCAAAAGCTAACAATAACAAGTAACAGGAAACTCATTACCATTTAACACAAAGAAACTTATGAAAATACCTAGTCTAATAAAGTTAAATCAATCAATTCTTATTTTAGATACTAAAACCAATAAAAGTTCACGCTAAAATATCAAATTACACCTCGATACGATATTATTATTATTGTTCTAAATGGCACAAAATTTCCCTAATCTAAAAATTCCAATCATCTCAGTTATAATAAATAATGAATATGAATAATGCCCACAAGTTTACTGAAATACAAAATGCAGCGAAGAAACAAGAAAACACGTTAACGCGTTGGCTCTTAAGAAATAGTGATCAATATAATAAATGATTACTTTATGAAAGCGAAAAAAAAACGCTAGAAAAAACACGTTAGCCTTTGGGAGGTTTGACGAATAAGTGTGAAACAACACAAAAGGGAGCTAATATGTGGTCTAGTCTCTGTGTAAACTACTTTTAGTGACTTTCGTACTAAACTTTATTTTCTGCAAATACAAATGATTACGTAATATTTATCAATAAACCAAACTCATTTATTGAATTTGTACTGGATTTTTTAGTTTCTAGCACACAGCAAATACCGACCGTACAAATTTGTGCGCTAATTACAATTTCAGTCTCCAGTTAACGGCACCGATGTCTGCCTAATGTCGAGCTCGGTAAATGTGATACGAAAGAGAAGCAGCAGCACGCAGTCTCAAGCAACTGAGCTGCGAACTTCATCAAAAATTAGATAATTGAAGAACTAAATTGTTATTATAGATAAATATATAATTAGATAATTGAAGAACTAAATTGTTATTATAGATAAATATATAATACGATAATTGAAGAACTAAAATTAGTTGGTGGGTCATCGACACCCGACAATCGGCCAGGCATTGGCCATAAAAGAAACCGCAAAGACTGTGCGATAAAAGTATGACTGAAGGTGCTATAAGATGCATTTTATACAGTAAAGCAAATGAATCCAAAGATAACGTGCAAGTAGCAGGATATCAAAATAAATAAGAATTTGCCGTTCTTCCTGAAGAAGCGAACTCCATGCCAAACTCCAAGAAGAAAGCATTCGAGTTTCTAGTCTTCAGATCAAAGATTGTCTATTTTTATCCACGTGATGATGGTCAACTTGTATAATTAACTACATTTCCAACCTACGTAGGACATATAATATAAGTAAATATTAGCACTCCAGATACCAACGGCGAAATACCAAACAACAAAAATGCTCAAGCAAGAGAAAAACACGCACTCCTACCGCCTAGAAGTTGATTGGAGACCTTGATGCTAAAAGATCAGTAACATTTCTACCACAAGCTACGAATTCAATAAATACTCTAAAATTGCAACAGTAATCTAAATAACATGCATTGTCATCACAACGCGTCGAGTATCATGCAACGGTGATGAGATTGTCATGGTAAATGAAGAGGCAAACTTTTATCGTTCAGTGCAAAAGAGGAGACATTGGCACGCGTTACCGAGACACTGAAATGATTGCCGTGCGGGACGCGTTACTTTGACTGAAATGAACCAGCCGTTTTCCAACAGATTAATCATTTTTTGTACAACGTGCTTTTAATAATTGAAATTAACGGCCTATGTACAGTCAGCCGATATGTGCTTGAATGTTTTTGTATGCTTTTCACAACGCGGCAGCTCAAAAATTAGAGACAAAATAAAATTGACTTTATTGTCTTTTCCATGCTTGCTAGGTATGTATTTAATTTTAGCTCTAAGCGCTTTACAGCCGCCGGTGCGGGGAATAAAAGAGAGCCTGAAGGTCGCGCTTACATAAAGGCTTAATTGATAATAATTAAGGGAAAAATTCCTAATTATTATTATTGGGTTAATTCGTAATAATGATAATAATAATAATAATAGGGTTTGGTCAGAGATGGAGGGGCAAGGTTTACGTTGATCAGGATTGGTCCGTTCGTAGTAAGCAAGGGAGAGGATGACCACAGCTGCTCTCGGGCTCCAGTGCTTTGAGTTCACCAAAAATTCGGCTAAATTCTTATAATGACTCAACTCGCAGTTTCTTTGGAAAGTGACGAACAATAAATTAATTATTTGATTCTAATGACACGTTCCGAGTGAAGAACTTTCGTAAACCTTCTACTGTATGCTTCAGAAATACTGATAAATTTCTCTGTATGAAGGCGAGTTGAACACTCCGTGCCTTGTAAAGCAGTCTGGCTACATCCCAGTATATCCCATTACAAATGGTACTACATCGTAATAGATGCTAAATTCTAATTTTAATTGTTCAGGGGGACTCTATTCTCATTTCAAGAAGAAATCCAGCTAATGATTATTAAAAGTTCCTACTTCTAGATAGTCGTAGAAACTAATCTACTAATCTAATGCAAAGATCAATAAAAGACAATAACATCAATACATCAAAACCGCCAACACAATTTTTAGAACATTAAGACTAAGAAATGGCACGCACAGTTCCAGCACTTCAACACATTAAGTCCGTTTTATCAACATGACTGCACACAATTAATGATGCTTCATGTGGAAATATGAGACTTTTTGCGAATGCTATTAGGCCTAAATTAGCGATACAAAATTTAATAAGACTCAATACGAGAAGATAACAGGAGATCCCTGACTATAAAAATCTGATTTATTTGTAACAGACAACCAGGATAAATTCTTAGTAGATCAGAATCCAACTATCGACAAAATCGTAGTTTTTCCAATTATCTGACATCATCATTCATCATCTGACAGCATCATTCATCATCAGATATCATCATTCATCATATAACTTGCGTAATCAAACTCATCAAATACAGCTTTGATCGTTGCACACCATAATCAATCACCCTCACGCAACTATGAAACCCAATACTTAAATCAGTGCTCAATTGAATGTTTCCAGTTCCACGCTCCTGGACACGAATCCTCGCTAAAATGTGGACGATGTAGGGAAGTACGAGCAGGAATTTATGACAGCAACGCCGTCAGAAGAGGATGTAGAGAAGCACGAGTAGGAGTCCCAAGTTGTAGCAAGGTCAGAATTAAGAATGTAGAGAAGTACAGTAGGAGTCCCAAGTTGTAGCAAGGTCAGAATTAAGAATGTAGAGAAGTACAGAAGGAGTCCCACAATGCAACGATGTCAGAAGTAAGAATGTAGGGAAGCACGAGTCCCAGTATGCAACAATGTGGAGAAGCACGAGTAGGAGTCCCTGACAGCAACGCAGTCCATATGACGGGTGCCAACCAAGTACCTACATTTTAAAATTTCCATTTCTTGTCCGCTCCCGTAGAAGATGGGAAACGGGCGAAAATTCCCACGTGAGATTACAGATTGAGTTTAACAAATAATAATGTATATAGAAACAAATAATAAATCTAGAAACAAAAAAGAAAGAATTTAATGCGAGAGCCGTTTGCGGCGGGAAAATGATATTTTGGCTGTGAAATTTTTCCATGGCACATAAAATACACACTGATATTGAAGGGTGGATAATGAAGAGGAGACAATCTCCGGGCTAATGTTTGGCATAGATTAAAGCTGCTTCTTTGCAAACATAGTTAAAATTCAAACTTAAATCGACTTAGAAGAAAATAATAAATTTTTATATAAATATATTATAATATATTAAATTTATTATTAGGTAATTCGCAATGAGACTCGATTCAATGACAAACAATAAGAGTTGAGAATATGCAATGCATCGCACCAGCCTATTCGCTTAGCAATATTTTGCCTAGACCAAAAAGTTCTGGTCACGCGAGTTTATACCAATCAATAAACGTCAATCTGTCGGTTCACAACAATACCGAGGGTATAACCAACATAATTACTCGTATCCTTAACGCCCTTCGTATAAATAACCAAGAAATAAAACGTATGTCAGCCACCAGGCTCCCTGACTGAAATAGCTTGCTTTGCCAGGCTCAGGACGACACCATGATTTGGGCTATAATTATGGCGTTTCATCGGCAGAACCTAAGAGCTTCAACATACCATATTCTATAATAAAAATATTTGCATAAAAGAATATAGGTACAGTCTAGCAGAAGCTGTATTATATAACGGAGAAAAGAGCAATATATCATGCAATGCATATAGTATACCATGCATTGCAAACAAGTAGACTTGGTGAAGCAATACAAGATAACAATGAAGTGATGGTGAGATGGTTGGTCTCATACAGAGTAACACCAGCGCACGGAGATAGAGATAAAACGCAGCAACTTGTATGACTGGGCCAAGAACTTTTAACACTGCAATATAGTAAATAATTCTAAAACATCACACCGTAATAGAATAATTATTTATGTAATAAAACACTTACAGCTAAATGAAACTCAAATAAAACAAGAATATTGAAGAGAATTAAAAGATAAATTAGGATAACGAAATTTATGACAATGTAAGTTACGTTTTGCAAAATATCATGGACCATTGAAAGGTTTCAAGATTCGGCTATTGATTTTATACTTGATTAAGGCCTGAAAAAATCAGCTGATTACGCCAAATGAAAAAGTTCATGAGAATAAAAGCCACAAGATTTGCAGCAGGCAAACTAGGTTTTCCGTTCAACCTTCCGTCTACTGACGATAGCTCTCAATATCAGGCAAGCGGATACAAAAAGCCGGCAGACGAAGGCCATCACACACGCATAATGTAGCCGTAGACAGAGAAGTAATTATTCATTCTTTATTCCTAAAGAGATTGTAAAGGAAAGACGAATTAGAGACGAAGTCCACTTGATGTTCCACCAGCAGCCGCTGCTGTTCGCATCACCACTTGAGGAGGAAGTAGAGAGGGAGGCTCCATTTAAGGTCCTCCACCACCAGCACCTGCCACGGACGGTCATAAGTATACAACTTGCTATTAAGTACAAAGTAATATTTACAACTAATAAAGTTATTTTTAATTCAGAAGAAAGCCAGAAAAAAACAGATATTGTATATTTTAACAATTTTACTTCATTCAAATATTTCAATATTGAAGTTCTGAAATCAAAGTTGAGTGGTTACTTTCAACA